>NW_025944326.1:0-1323 GCF_000764305.2 Hyalella azteca | reverse complement strand
AAGATTGGATCATTTAGGGAATGCGAGGAATCAAAATACAAGAGAGATGGCTTGTAGATGTCTTTTTCTCCAGGTCCAGATGGAATCGATTTTTTTCATTTATTCAGAGTTATTTACGGTAGATGCTCCTCAACCTGTTTTATAGCCGTTTCTCTGTTTGCCCTTTCATCGATTTATTTAATTTTTCTACTAGGCCCTTGTATGTCTCCACCTTTTTTTGTGCTTGTTACTATAGTCATTGAATTTTACTCGCCAAATGCAAGAAAAACTTTCGTATAGAAGAGCAATAAATTCCCGAGAACATTACCGAAGGTCCGCCATTGTCGTCAGAATCATTGAAACTGAGCACAAATTGAATAGGAAAACTGTGCTACCGTCCACACGTTCCGACTTATCTGCGCAGTTCATCGAAATCTATGCTCTGTAGCTCAGATTTCGATGGAACTGCCCAGTTTTCCCGCCGGCTCCAAAACTGCGCAGTTTTCTCGTCCACACGCAACGTTTTATCTGCAACGATTAGAACTGCGCAGACAAATCGTTGTGTAAAACTGAGCGTGTGGACCGGGCTTTAGATAAGCGTTGTAGCCAACGCACAGCCTCAGCATGCAATAAGTTTACTCAGTCGCAGAACTAGAAGTCGCAGACTGCGCTGGAACACCATAATCCAGTGAATCTACACCAGTGACAGACTGGTTGAAGATGATAGCGTCGTTTGGTCTTCAGCCAATATTTAAGCATGCTCGCCCATAAGCAGGCACTTCGGCATTCGGCCTAACCTCTTTTGGCCTGAACTAGTCACGCTGTCCAAGGCTCAAACAGTCAACCAATTACTGGCTCTACCAGCTCACTTGAGCTGCCTTTCTAACTTCCTGCAGCCAATGAGGTTAGGTTAGGTCCGCTCAGGTTTGTTTGGGTGGAGAAACGTTGCTACTTGTGTAGGTTAGGCCTGAAGAGGTTACGCGGGAGTAGGTATTCTTAATTCTGATGTATTGGCTAAAGACCTACGACGTTATCGCCTTTAAGCAGTGTGTCAGTGGTCTGGATTACGGTATTCCAGCGTATTCGGCGGCTTCTAGTTCTGTGATTCATTAAAGTTATTGCATGCTGATGGTTGGCGTTGGGCCCAGGGCCTGTTTACGAGTCAATTTTGTTACCCACGGCTGCGCTCCCGATGCCAGTAAGTTACTTTGATTGAAAAGTATTGACTATCAGCAGAACTGGCTCTACTCTTGCAATGTTCACAGCTATTTTCATTCTCTGTAAGTATCCAGCAATTTACCGCTTTACGTGTGACATTTCATGTATGAATATATCCAGTTATTT
>NW_025944325.1:0-2720 GCF_000764305.2 Hyalella azteca | reverse complement strand
CTGTTCATGCCCCATCTAGAGGAGTGCTGTTCATGCCCCATCTAGTGGAGTGCTGTTCATGCCTCAGCTAGAGGAGTGCTGTTCATGCCTTATCTTGAGGAGTGCTGAGGATTCTATCCAGTTCTATCTAGAGGATTCTTTTAAATGTTCAATCTAGATGTAATAAATTCTGTCGTTTCCAGACCAGTGTTTTATTGTCCTCTCAAGGAGAATATCATCAATGGCCCATCTGCAGGGTGCTTATATTATTTTCAATCATATGATAGGAGGGCTAGGGGTAGATAATCTTCGAAGTTTGTGAATCATTTTCCTAATTCGAAAAGTTTACTAAGTATTATTGATGAGGATCTTTCAAATCCACTTTTAAGATAGAATCAATGATTATGTCATGTTATGGAATGCAAAGGAAATATTTCAACGAAATTCTTTCACAAAATTAGAAATAATAACATCAGGTCCTTCAGCCATGATCCGTTACAATAAACCTGCGGCCAGACTGACCGTGAGACATCTACATATATCAGCGCGACACGACGGTTATGAAGAACAGCGACCGCGGGGACGCGCGGCTACAGTTGCGGTACGGCCACTTGTAATACGGCTGCAAACGTGCGCGTGAGGTACGGTCGTTGCGGGAGTCGTACCATTCTACGGGAGCGTTCTACGGTTCAACGTTTTCTGGTAAAAGTAGAAGATTTTAGTGATGTTAACTGATATTTTCTCAATTTTGATTGCGTTCGGACTTTCTTTTTCATGTACTAGAGATTTTTGTTAACGTAGGATGTGAACTTGGTGTAATTTTTTTTTTTTTGCTTTTGAATGTCGAAATACTTCCTCCAAGGAAAGTCAAAATCGGACAAAGGCTCATGTCACTCTCTAGATAAGAAATGAAAAATGGAAATAAGTTTTCCGTAACGTTTATGTCCGGTGATCTCTATCACCATCTGTCTGGTGATCTTCTATCACCATCTAGGTTATCATACGTCACCAGCATAGCTTGTTCTGTACCCACATGGTAGAGTCACGCTCAGTGACGTCATCCATGTAAAGGACTATATATATAGCACGGTCAGTGCACCGCTCGTCAGTTGTAGTGGTACTGCCTAGCCGTCATCATGCTAGTCCGCTCCTCCAGCACATACTTGTGCTGTACCTGTCAATCCCCGTCCTTTTGTACTCACCGAGCCCGTTTATTATAATAGAACTAGTGTTACCGAGTGTTTCACTTGTCCTGCCTTAGTCCTACTTGGAAC
The DNA here is from genome assembly GCF_000764305.2 of Hyalella azteca. NCBI lineage: Eukaryota > Metazoa > Arthropoda > Malacostraca > Amphipoda > Hyalellidae > Hyalella > Hyalella azteca. The sequence goes on along the minus strand of NW_025944325.1, from coordinate 1,467 downwards.
AATAAAGTACCCTGACTCTCAGTTACAGATCCATCAGGTGGCCACAGAACCGACCACCTGACATTATTTCCAATTTTTGTGCAAAAATTTCACACACAAATTTCTTTGCCATCCATAACATGACATAATCATATGGCTTCTATCTTAAAAGTGAGTGGGTTTGAGAGATCTTCATCAATAATAATTAGTAAAATTTGCGAATTAAGAAAATTATTTACAAATCTCTAAGATAATCTATCTCTAGACCTCCTATCCTTTAATGGAAAAGACGGGTATAATATAAGCACCCTGCAGATGGGCCATTCTATAGAGAGGACAATAAAACACTGGTCTGGAAACGACAGAAATTATGATCATCTAGATTCAACATTTAAAAGAATCCTCTAGATAGAACATAAAAAAACACTCCTCAAGATGGGGCAAACGCAGCACTCATCTAGATGTGGCATGAACAGCAGTCCTCTAGATGGGGCATGGACAGCACTCCTCTAGATGTGGCATGAACAGCACTCCTCTAGATGGGGCATGAACAGCACTCCTCTAGACGAGGCATGAGCAGCACTCCTCTAGATGGGGCATGAACAGCACTCCTCTAGATGGGGCATGAACAGCACTCCTCTAGATGGGGCATGAACAGCACTCCTCTAGAAGAGACATGAACAGCACTCCTCTAGATGGGGTCTGCCTCACAGATCACCCGACGCACATCACTGCACCACGCGCTGCTGAAGCGGTACATCCACGCGCAGTTCAGCTCCAGGCAGTTCTCCTTGCCAGGATTGTTGGGTTCTAGCGGTCCATTATACTCCTGCGTAAAATAAAGGTAACATCTTCTGTTATTTTTGTTACATCAATGATGTGAATTTACATCATTGATTTTTTTGTTACATCAATGTAACAATCTCTCTGGATGATTATTGCAACAATCATCCAGGGTGTTGATTATAACATCATTTGCATCAGAAATTCAAATATATATTGCTTAAATTACAGTATTTCCAGAAATATTTCATGTTCCTGGATTCTTCAAAGTTTCGAATTACCAAAATGACTTTATTCCATCCCAGGTCTTCATTTTTTTATATATACCGTATTTTCGAATAAATCTCTAACTGATTTTTTTCAAAATTTGGTTGTGTCATAATTTGCGATAAATTCGTTTGCTAATATCTTATAATGATTATATCACCGGCATCTAGCTTCGAAAGATAAGATTTAATTTCCATTGTTTTTAAAATCTGATATGAATACGCAATTCTGTGTTGGCTTTTTTTTGTTCGTGCACTTCTTTTAAATATTTACAAGTCAGTACTCTTACCTGTGCCCAGTAAGGCAGTCCCATGGTCATCGGCGAACCGTCAACCCAGCGCCATTGCCCTTCCACGGCCTCATCTGAGCCCCCGATCCAAAAGTATGGGTGACCTTATTCAGAAAAAAAGATAACAAATCTATGGGATAAGTAATTAG